>NW_024387304.1:2482499-2525760 GCF_900408965.1 Simochromis diagramma | reverse complement strand
CAGTGAAGTTCTTGACAAAAATAAGTTGCAAACACATTCAGAATTTGAGTGTGGCTACATGTCATGAATAGTTGCCGATTTGGATGCAGGTCACGTGGAAGCCAGGACAGGGAGGTGTTCGCAGAGAAAAGCGGTGACAGTAACCTGAGAATACGGTGTCAGACACAAACAAAGAGATAGGATCAGCTCTACAGAAGAGATGGGTGGCCCTGAAAAGGACCTTTGTTGCCGTTGTTGTTGTCGTCAGTGCAGTAAGCTTAACCACCAAAGCCGTACAGAGTGCGGCCCTGTCTCTTGAGAGCGTACACCACATCCATGGCGGTGACGGTCTTTCTCTTGGCGTGCTCGGTGTAGGTGACGGCGTCGCGGATGACGTTCTCCAGAAACACCTTCAACACGCCACGGGTCTCCTCGTAGATCAGACCAGAAATACGCTTCACACCACCACGGCGAGCCAGGCGGCGGATAGCTGGCTTAGTGATGCCCTGGATGTTATCACGGAGCACCTTACGGTGACGCTTTGCGCCTCCTTTGCCGAGTCCTTTACCTCCCTTTCTTTTTTTTCTTTTTTTTTTTAAATCATTTATTTAAATATCAAAATTCACAATTACAAATACACAAATACAAGCACCATGCACAAATTATTCACATCTTATTTTACATATTACAATATAAAAGCTCCCACGGCAAATCATTTCCTAATTTCATATCTCTAGTTTTTCTTCTTCTCAGCTCAGTGACAATGTTTTTACATACGGTGAAACTACTTATCATTTTTTGTTCTATAACACCTTTAGCTCTTGTTTTCCATATGTGGACATTTATAATACACATCACCAGCCAAAACAATCTTCTTTTATTTCACTCATCTTTTCTTTAAACAAACCATATCTTACTGATTTATATTATTTTCAATATTAAAACCTAGTTTTTCCATCCTCCTTCTTATTTCAACCGTCCTGTAACACGATATCAATAGATGATCAAGAGTTTCGTCTTCGTCACAGCTCCATAGGGCATTTCTTAGTAGTAACGAAGCAACTCCACAGAACCACAGCTCTTACTGGGAGACGTCCGACAGAGATAAGCCACACTGTATCTCTCATGTTCTCGGATATTACTTTGTCATATATGTTTTTAACTATTTTCTGATTTTCTTCTTTTTCCACAGCCTTATATTGTATCATACCTTCATTTTTTTTTTTAAATTGATTTTATTATATATCTGTTTTGAATTTAATTGTAAAAGATTTAAGTCATCCAATTTCCACTGATCCACAAGATCCCCAAACACAAGTTTAAAGTATGGCACTCCCATTCGGGCTCTCCCTTTCATTTTTTTCCACAAAGATTCCTTCCCTTGGATCCAGTGGGTGCTCCGCTCAAATGCGCTATATACATTTTTTAGAAAAGGAATCATCAAAATAATGCTAAGATCTGGCGCTCCTAATCCTCCATTTTCTTTTCCTTTATACATTAATTTCCTCTGTGTTACTTCGCGGTTTGTCCCCCAAATCAATTTGGTACACAATTTACTTAATTTAATAACAGTTTTGTGAGGAGGGGGAAAGACAGTAGCCAGAAACAACAACTTTGAGACTACGTGTGTTTTCACAATATTCACACGCGCTTTATAGTTTGTATTTTTATTGTCCCATTTAGCTACTTCGTTTTCTATTTCACTCTCTTTCTTTTTCCAATTCAAAAGACATGGATCATTTTTAGTAATCCAAATACCTAAAATCTTCATCTCCTTGTTAGTTTTTAAATCAATTACAGGTTCTTTTAAGTTTTGTCCAAACCAAACTCCTTCGGTCTTTTCCTGGTTTAGCTTAGCACCAGAAGCTTGTTCGTATTTTGTTAGCAAATCTTTAAGTATTGATAGCTCCTTTTGATCTTTAATAATTACAGAGACATCGTCCGCATAAGCAAGGGCAGTCACCTTATAGGTGTCATTTAGGATGTATCCAGTAAAACGGCTATCACTATTGATCGTTTTAAGTAACGGATTTATTGCTAGAACATATAGGGCTGCGCTTAAAGGACATCCTTGTTTCACTCCACATTCGACATGGAAGGGTTCGGTCAGTCTTCCGTTTACTTTAATCTGGACAAGGGATTTTTTATATAATACTTTAATCATGGAGATGAAGGTTTCAGGCATATTATACGCTTTCATTACTTCCCACAAATAAGAGTGGGAGATGTAATCAAAGGCTTTCCTTTGGTCGAGACTTAAAATAAAAAATTCTGTATCTTTTCTACTGTAAATTATTTCACGCAGAGTACATAAGTTATCCCACATCAGACGACCTCTTATTGCACACGTTTGCTCTTTTTCTATAATTTTATCTAATACCTCTTCAAACCTATTCATAATTATTTTAGCAAATATTTTGTAATCAACATTCATTATTGTCAATTGTCTATAATTATTTATATTATCTCTTTCCCCTTTCTTATATAGCAAACACATTAATCCATTATAAAAGGAGTCACCAAACGTTCCCTCATGCATGCCTTCATTAAAAAACATTGGCTAAAAATTCGGATATTTCATTCACAACTATTTTATAAAATTCGGACGGAAGCCCATCTAAACCAGGGGTTTTGTTATGTTTAACTGACTGATCGCACATTCTACCTCCTCTTTAGTAATATTTCCTAAAAGTGAGGTATATTGGATGGAGTCCAGAGGCTCTATTTTACTTAACAGATATTTTACTGCACTTGTTTTTGTAGATAACGGAGAGAACATATGGGCACAATAGCCTTCTGATAACTCGCCTTTTATCTACTTCTTTTACAAAGGAGTTTCCTCCCTCATCTCTTATAGAAGAAATGAAATCATTATTACGTTTCTTTTGGTTAGCACCAATCATATAATCTTTATTACCATTTATATCACCTCCCATTGTTTTTTGTATGTTAAATAATATTTCATTATTTACTTTTTCAATACTAACTCTAAGTTCTTCAATCTGGTTCTCTTCATCCTCTTTTCTAAATTTTTTATTCTTCAACAATATGTATTGATTTACTTGTTCGTTATACTTATATTTTTTGCATAATTTATTTCTCTACATTTAAATTTAAAAAATTTTCGCATCCGTTCTTTCAGTATCTCCCACAATTGTATATCAGATGTTGTGAGTTTTTTTAAGTTGCAAAACTTTCACATTTCTGCCTTTAATTCCAAAACTAGTGCCCCGTCACTTAGACAGCTCGTATTTAATTTCCAATAAGTGGAAGGGGGGTCAGTGCCACACAAAATCGTAGCTCTGACTACCTTATGATCAGAGAAATCAGTTACGAAATCATTATATCTTAAACTACAATCTCGGAAGATATATAAATCCTATCTATTCTAGTTTTAGAGGATGAGTCAAACCTTGTAAAATGAATTGTCTGAGGGTTTAAGATCCTATATAAATCCCTAAGAGATGCGTCATTACATATTTGTGTAAGTAGTTTGCCTTCCCTGGACTCTTTGAAAATCGTACTAGCAATCCTATCATTCTCTTCCGTAACCATATTAAAATCCCCACATAAAACAGTATTAAACCCACATTCCAAACAAATGTCTCATTTTCTTTAGTAATTGCATTTTCTTTGTTCTTTCTGGTGCGGTATACACATTAATTAACCGAAATTTTTGACCACCATAATGGCAATCAACAAGTAAAAGCCGTCCTGTATTATATCTCTTTTCTTTATGATGTTCACATGAGTGTTTTTGAAGAAAAAGCCCACACCGTCTGCACTATCTTCCCCTATTGAGACTACTGAGTGGCTTGGACCCCATAATTTAATCAGTTCTTCAATATCTTCCTTGGTTTTCAGTCTTAATTCTTGTAGACATAGTATATCATAGTCCAGTTTTTGCAGAAAAAGCACTTCTTCTTTCTTAGTCTTTCTGATTGTAACCCTCTACATTCCATGTTATTATTTTAAGAGTACTCATATTTATGTAGTAAGAAGGTTATTCAGTAGAGGGAGGGAACATTGTAGATTCAAACATTACCTTGCGGAGGGCTGGATCGATCGTCTTTTCTCTTATCTCTGCCATAAGACTCCATCGAGACACTTCTTTTCCTTCCTCCTGACGTTATTTCATTGACTAATTCCTCCATCGCAGGATGCTGTTTGTTAAGAAAGATCCCTATTTGTGGATCCACATCATCTTGTCCTGCAGGGTCATCCGTAGGAGAAATCTCCACAGGAGTCGAAATGGGTGATTCTTCACTATCACTTGCACTTAGGTAGCTTTCTGACGAATATTCTTCCTCGCTTTTCCGTCGCTCGTCATCGCTCTCACATTCCACATCAGAGGTCTGTGAGAAGGATTGCTCTTCAGGTTCCTCTCCACCTCCAACTGCCATTTCTTCGGGTAGTCTTGAAAGCGTCAAATCCTCCTTTATGTTGTTATTGTATGTCTGCGGCTCCGTTACTCCCGGAAGATTTGTTGTGTTACAACTGCCTGGTTCTTGTCCTGAGGCAGCATCTGAGACAGCCAATGGATTTATCAAGGACACATTTCCATGTGTGGGCCTTTCCTGTAGCGGGGCTGGATTGGAAGCTACTGACAGCGCTGAGGTGGTTGGAAAGTTCGTGCGAAAAGCACTCGTGGAGGGCTGCTGGGAAGCTTTAGTCATATTTGCAAATGATTTGGGACATTTAAAGAAAGTGTGTCCTTTCGCACCACAGAGGGAGCACTCACTTTCGTTTTGGCAAATGTTAGCCTTGTGGCCCAACTCACCACATTTCCAGCATCTGATAGTGGGGCATTCTCTCGCCTGATGGTCTGGACCTTGGCAGATAAAGCACCTCGCCGATTGGCCAGGATAAATAATCCTGCCATTGTAGGGGCCCAACGAGATGGAATTAGGGATGGAGATTATATGCCCAACTTCATCTCTACGCATCCGAACTTTGTATTTTCGGACTCCATACCAGAATCCGAATTTATCTACTGGCTTGACTGGGGGTTGAAGAATCTCACAGTACCTTTTAAGATACAGCTCGATGTCTTGGTCTGGAATCCTTCCAGTCCAGAATTTAACAACAAGAGTCACTACCTCTACCTGGACAGAAGACTCCACTTGCCAGTCTTTCCATTTCGGATGTGAAGCGTTGGAAAAAGAAATCTCCAAGAAGCGACGTAAGGGCGCCTCTTGGGTGAAACACAGCTCAAAATCCCGTTTATTGGGCAGAGCAATGAAAGAGTATATGTCCTGCACATTCAGCCAAGATGTTTGCAATAACAGCTCTTCAGCAACATAATCACGGGTCGGGGGATCCCCGTCTCCGATGTACTTGAGTCTCACCCATAAATTGCTGAAGTTTGAAGCAAACGGTAATGGGGCATACGGGGGCATGGTTACAAAACTAATAACCCTTGCCGCCCTTGCCTCGTCCACTCATGGTTAAAGTTTCTTCTCTGAACGAACAAAGTCGAATTACACCTTCGTTTTTTTCCCTTTCCTCTTCCACTCATTTTGGCTGTTCAGAAACGAATGTGAGGGGTTGCCGCCAGTGGATTTGCGAGCGGTCTGCTTGGTTCTTGCCATTCTTTCTCTCTTTGCCTTTCCTGCGTTTAAAACAGAAAATGCAACAAGCGGAGGAGACTCGCCGCTCTTAAAGTGTGTGACTGGCTGTGACGCGGTGCCGCTGCGGCTCGTGATTGGTGAGGGGCTCCACGTGGTGCTCAGCACCGCTCAGAGTAGCACCGCCCCGCCTAGGTGTGTGCTGCTCATTGGAGGAAGGTGCTTTGAAAAGGCGCGCTGCCGCGAGCCTGTCTGCGAATCACTGTCAGGAATCTGCGTATCAGAGAAGACACAGCTAAATACTTGAGAAATCTGGATCCAAATTCAGCGTACTATGATCCAAAGACGCGAGCAATGAGAGAGAACCCGTACTCCAACACTGGCAAGAACCCTGATGAAGTGGGGTACGCTGGAGACAACTTTGTTCGCTACAGTGGAACCACAATTTCCATGGCTCAACACAATTGTTTGCATTAGGAGAAACCCAGGGCCTTTATAGGATCAGCTCTACAGAAGAGATGGGTGGCCCTGAAAAGGACCTTTGTTGCCGTCAGTGCAAGAAGCTTAACCACCAAAGCCGTACAGAGTGCGGCCCTGTCTCTTGAGAGCGTACACCACATCCATGGCGGTGACGGTCTTTCTCTTGGCGTGCTCGGTGTAGGTGACGGCGTCGCGGATGACGTTCTCCAGAAACACCTTCAACACGCCACGGGTCTCCTCGTAGATCAGACCAGAAATACGCTTCACACCACCACGGCGAGCCAGGCGGCGGATAGCTGGCGTAGTGATGCCCTGGATGTTATCACGAAGCACCTTACGGTGACGCTTTGCGCCTCCTTTGCAGAGTCCTTTACCTCCCTTTCTTTTTTTTTTAAACTTTATTTAAAGTATACAAAAGTACATATAAAATGTACACACACATACAATTACATATACAAAAGCCGTGATCACACACCACTCACCAAAGAAAACGAAAAAAGAAGGTCAAACAAGGAGGAAAATCGAGCATCTGAGTCCAAAAATCACTTTTAAAATTTACAATTTCAATACGTTCCAGGGGAAAACTTTCCTAAGTTTCAGGTCCATTGTTCGTCTTCTACGCAGATCTGCAATGATATGTTTACTCACCACATCACTACCTATCATTTTTTGTTCAAACACTCCTTTGGCACGGGTTTTCCAAATATGTGTGTTTATTACACACATTACTAACCAAAGAGTCTCCTTTTGTCATCACCCATTTTTTTCTTTAAACAAACCATATTTAACTGCTTTAATATTGACATCCACATCATAGCCAATCTCTGTCATCTTCTGCCTGATCTCAGTTGTCCTATAACAATCCAATAGTAGATGTTCTAGGGTCTCATCTTCATCACAGCCTGTCATAGGACATTTCATGGTGGTAACAAAACAACTCCATTGTACCACCGCCCTCACAGGGCGGTGGTACAATCTCGCCCGAGCGAGATGAGCCATACCACGTCTCTCATGCTTTCGGATAATAGTTGGTCTTGTATATTTTTTACTATTAAAGGATTTTCATCTTGATTTGCATACTTATATTGGATTACACCTTCGTTTTTGGATTCATTAATCTTTTTATAAATATTTTTCGTGTTCTCTTGGAGAATATTTAAACCATATTGTTCCCATTGACTAGATAAATCACCAAACATAAGTCTGTGGTATGGAACGCCCGCTCTGGCCCTGCCTCTTTTCTTTTGCCACAATTCCTCTTTCCCTCGAACCCACGGGGCACCCCGAGAAATTGCACTTTGAGTAATTTTTATAAAAGGAATTCGCAAGACAATCTCTAAGTCTGGGGCTCCCAAACCCCCGTGCTTCCTACTCTTGTACATAAATTTTCTCTTAGTCACTTCTCGATTGGATCCCCAGATAAATTTAATGCACATCTTACTTATTTTCATTACAGTTGTTCTCGGAGGAGGAAAAATTGCGGCAAGGAACAGAAGTTTTGAAATTATGTGTGTTTGTACAATATTAATACGTGTTTTATAATTTGTATCTTTATTCTCCCATTTCATAATTTCCATTTTAATTTCATTTTCTTTCTTATTCCAATTTAATAAACTAGAGTCAGTATTATCAATCCATATACCCAAAATTTTAATCTCCCTACATAGAGAGATCATCATTTTAGGTTGTCTGGTCTGAAGTCCAAGCCACACCCCTTCAGTTTTTTCTTGGTTAAGCTTAGCACCTGATGCCTGTTCGTAGTGGTGTAATATCTCCATAACTGAAGACAGTTCGTTTTGATTTCTAATTATCACCGACACGTCATCTGCATATGCCAAAGCTGCGATTTTATGGGATTTGTCAAGGACGTATCCCTTGATTCGTTTATCGTCATTGATCCTTTTCAGTAAGGGGTTAATTGCAAGGACATATAACGCAGCACTCAAAGGACATCCTTGTTTAACCCCGCACTCAGCACTAAAAGGGGATGAAAGCTTTCCATTTACCTTAACACGCATTAGGGACTTTTTATACATCAATTGAATAATGGAAATAAATTGGTCCGGGAAATTATAAGCTTTCATTACTTTCCATAAATAGCAGTGAGAAACAGAATCAAAAGCTCTCCTTTGGTCTAATCCTAAAATGCAAAGTTCTGAATCATTTCCACTATAAATAATTTCTCTTAACGTACTTAAATTATCCCACATCAATCGTCCCTTAATTGCGCATGTTTATTCCTTTTCAATGATAATATCTAATACATCCTCTAGTCTGGACATAATTATTTTAGCAAAAATCTTATAATCTACATTCATTATTGTCAGTTGCCTATAATTATTAATGTCTTCTCTATCACCTTTCTTATATAATAAACACATAACTCCTTCATAAAACGATTTACCCATTGTTTCTCTTTCTATTCCTTCATTAAAATACTGAGTTAATAATTCAGACAGTTCTTTACTCACAATTTTGTAAAATTCAGAGGGGAGTCCATCCAGACCAGGTGTTTTATCGGTACTAAGTTGATTAATTACTGACTCCACTTCCTCTCTTTTAATTTTTCCAATCAAAGTTTCATAAATGACAGAATCTAATGGTTCAACCTCACTCAAAAAATTGTTAATAACATCGCTGTTTGTAGCTATGGATGAAAACATCTCCGAACAATAGTCTCTAATTACTTGTCTTTTCCCCTCTTCTTTAAAAACTGACTTTCCATGTTTATCTTTAATTGAAACAATAAAATCATTTCGACTTTTCTTTTGATTATTAAGAATCATATAATCGCTGTTTCCGTGAAAGTCAGTACGTCACAACATATTAAATAAAACTTCTCTATTGACTCGATCAATGTCTTCTTTAAGAGACATCATTTGATTTTCCTCCTCCTCTTCCTTCTCCTTCTTATTTCTTAAATATATATATCTACTCACATCTTCATTATATTTTACATTCTTTGCATGATTTATTTCTCTCGCTTTAAATTTAAAAAGTTGACGCATACGTCGTTTAAGGAGCTCCCAAAGTTCTGAGAAAGAAGTAGTAAAAATCTTAAGATGTAATATTTTCTTAATTTCAGATTTAACTTCGGACACAAGCAACTCGTCTGCTAACAAGGATGTATTCAATTTCCAGTAGTTCAAAAATTCATGGGGGTGACACGAAACTGTTGCCATAACCACCATATGATCAGAAAAGTCTGTTAAAAGAGTGTCATATTTCAGACCTTGAACATTATGTGATATGTAGAATCTATCAATCCTTGTTTTAGTAAACGAATCGAATCTAGTGTAATGGACGGTATGTGGATGCAAGTGCCTGTATAAATCACGAAGTGCTGCTTCCTTACAAACTTTAACCAACAATTTGCCTTCTCGCAATTCTCTAAATTCAACCTTGGATATTCTATCAGTTGCTTCAGTAACGATGTTAAAATCTCCACATATAATTATATTAAAACCAATCTCTAATAAATACTTCAGTTTTTTCAGTAATTGTATCTTTTTCGTTCGTTCGGGTGCATTATAAACATTAATAATACGCAACCTTTGCCCGTAATAACAGCAATCAACAAGGAGAAGTCGTCCCGGTATTATGTCTCTTCTTTTGATTATATTCACCGTATCTTTTTTGAAGAAAATACCCACTCCGTCAGAGCTGTCTTCCCCTATCGATATTATTGAATGGGCAGTGTTCCACATTTTATTTAATTCACATACATCTACGTGTGTTTTTAATCTCATCTCTTGAAGGCACAAAATATCATAATCAAGTCTTTTTAAGAAATCAACCTTCCTTTTCCTGCTCTTGTCTGATTGGAGACCTCTGACATTAAATGTCATTATTTTGATGTTACTCATAGGTACACTAAAGGAGAAACCATCTCAGAAGTCTTACTCACGGAGGACTTGGTCTATTATCCTTCCGCTTATCTCTTCCAGCGCTAGAAGCAGAAACGCTCCTTTTTCTGCTTCCTCTCATATCCTCACTGACGAGCTCGTCGAGGGCCGGATGGCTTCCACTAAAGAAGGTCTTACGTTTAACTCTCGTTTCCCCCGGTAGCGAAGCAAGAGCCAGAGATGCCGCCTCGGAGAGAGAAAAGGATCCATGGTCCTCGCTATCTCCGTCGTCATCAGGTGTCTGCTCGCTGTCAATTTCTTCGTCGTCGCTATCGCTTTTATTCTCACCATCCGATGTCTCTATGATTAGGTTACCATCTAGCTCTTCATCACTCTCGTCACTTTTTTTACTTGACTGAGACGGTGGAAAAGGTGAGTCGTTTTGAACAGGACTAGACTGGTTATCCTGATCATCCACTTGTGGATTATCCAATCCAAGCGAAACTGGGGGTGACAGTGGGGCAGCCGTAGGAGGAAGGGGGGAGAGGGGGAGGAGAGGGAGGGGGCTCTCTCACCTGGTCATTCACGGGGGGATCAATAACTTGAGAAGGATCCACCAAGGAAGGGAAATCCATGGTGTCAGAAGGTCGAGGTTGTTGGGAAGATTTAAGTATATTTACGTAGGACTTGGGACATTTAAAGAAAGTGTGCCCTTTCGCACCACAGAGGGAGCACTCACTTTCGTTTTGGCAAATTTTAGCCTTGTGACCCAACTCACCACATTTCCAACATCTGATAGTGGGGCATTCTCTCGCCTGGTGGTCTGGACCTTGGCAGATAAAGCACCTCACCGATTGGCCGGGATAAATAATCCTGCCATTATAGGGGCCCAACGAGATGGAATTCGGGATAGAAATTAAGTGTCCAACTTCGTCTCTACGCATCCGAACTTTGTATTTTCGGACTCCATACCAGAGTCCGAATTTATCCACTGGCTTGACTGGGGGTTGAAGAATCTCGCAGTACCTTTTAAGATATAGCTCGATATCTTGGTCTGGAATCCTTCCAGTCCAGAACTTAACAACAAGAGTCACTACCTCTACCTGGACAGAAGACTCCACTTGCCAGTCTTTCCATTTCGGAAGTGATCCGTTGGAAAGAGAGATCTCTAGGAAGCGATGTAGAGGCGCCTCTTGGGTGAAACACAGCTCGAAATCCCGTTTATTGGGCAGAGTAATGAAAGAGTATATGTCCTGCACATTCAGCCATGATGTTTGCAAAATCAGCTCTTCAGCAACATAATCACGGGTCGGGGGGTCCCCGTCTCCGATGTACTTAAGTCTCACCCATAAATTGCTGAAGTTTGAAGCAAACGATACTGGGGCATACGGGGGCATGATTACATAACTAATAACCAACTACACCGCGGCCACTCATTTTGACAGGTTCTTTTCTTCGTAGTATCGAGACTAAGAGACTAAGAGACACTACATTTACTGCTCATCTAATACAAATGACCGTTCCAACAAATGAGGAAACGATCACACAGACCACTTCTTTGTTAGACGCGCGCCTGTTGTAGCACAATTCATAGATTTCCTCCAACGCAATGTCCGGCCCACTGTGCAGCTCAGCCAATGAGAGTCGAGGGCCTGCGCAGTGATATTAGCATACAGCTTGTATAAAGCGAGCTGCTCTCTGTCACACAGCTCATTCGTTGCTGCTGAGTACCGAAAGAGCAAAATGCCTGAACCCGCAAAGTCCGCGCCCAAGAAGGGCTCTAAGAAAGCCGTGACCAAGACCGCCGGCAAGGGCGGCAAGAAGAAGAGAAAGACCAGGAAGGAGAGCTACGCCATCTACGTGTACAAGGTGCTGAAGCAGGTCCACCCCGACACCGGGATCTCCTCCAAGGCCATGAGCATCATGAACTCGTTTGTCAACGACATCTTCGAGCGCATCGCTGCCGAGGCCTCTCGCCTGGCCCACTACAACAAACGCTCCACCATCACGTCCAGGGAGATCCAGACCGCAGTGCGCCTGCTGCTCCCCGGTGAGCTGGCCAAGCACGCCGTGTCTGAGGGCACCAAGGCCGTCACCAAGTACACCAGCTCCAAGTAAACTGATCCTGCTGTCAGTCAACCCAACGGCTCTTTTCAGAGCCACCCACTCTGTCCTGAAGAGCATACGAGCTACCTTCAAACGTGCAGTTACTATGTTGCCAACTACTGCAATCGTGGAAATGCTGCTTTGTCACTAGGTGCTATTGATCCGCTACATTGACCCAGACTCAGGAAGTGTCTTGTGTGTGTGTGTGTGTGTTATGGAACGATGACAAAGTAACTACAAATACAACATTAATGCCACTTTATGTTTGACAGTCTTTCAGTGCATTTCAATGGCTCCCCTGTGGGCGGTGCCTCCGCTGCATTTCCTGCAGGACTGAGAGGAGGAGAGCCACCTCTGTCCCCAAAGCCACTCTGCTTTTTAACTCCAGCCCTTAAGACCATTTCTCACACCTGTAAACGTAAACTACTTACGCTCTGTTTGTGCTGCCGACACTTTATTCACTTTTAGTCACCAAGTTATTTATTCACCTATTCAGTCACTTTAATTTTAAAACTGTGTATATGCTGTGTATTTATTATCTCATTCTTATTGCCTGTTTATGCCCTGTCCTTGTCTTCAACGTCATGCTGCTCCATTGTATCTTAATTGCCCCTTGGGGATAAGGGGTAATATTATAATATTGTTTTTTTTTTTGTTGTTTTTTTTGTACATATTCTAAATTCCAAATATATTCAATACAGAGAAAATTCCAAAAAAAAAACAAAAAACCATCCAGCTTTTCTAGCGATGCTCAAAGAGGAATTTCCGTCAAAGCTATCTTCAATCTAATTCATAATTTGTTGGCTCCGTAGCCACCTTTCTATATGCCTTTAGATAGTCCAACTATTGTAGCAAGTGCTGTGAATAAGATATATCTATCTGCTTGTGGATGTGTGTATTCACGTGTTCATTCGCTGTTGTTGTTTATAGTAGAGTCTGTAGCTGGAAGGAAACGGACTGATGCAGACTAAGAGATCAGGGCCAAAGTGTGGAAGCGAGCTGATTATTATTGATTATTTTATTAAACCATGTAACTTGGATGGATTCGATGCCTGCGTGACCACAGTGCACACGTCTGCTGTTGCTCACAGTGGTCCAAGTGTCCGCTCATGGAATTTGTGTGTTCGCTCAGACACATGAAAAATTAGAGGGAACATTAGTCATGAGCCACGTCGTGTCTGTTTCCACGAGCTTAGGATCTGCTTTTAATGTAAATAAAAATGGATTTTATTATAAAAAGAAATGCAGTTACGTTTCTCATGTTTCCTGTAAAGACTGAATTTGAAAGGTTTGAAAGTATTTAAATGTCTCCTGTTGAAGTGAAACACCTTTTTTATTGTTGTTCTACATTTTATGGACATGCAGCTTCAAAACAATGCGTTAACATTAACTTTTACAAAATACTGTACAGTTTCTCCCGCACTTCTTTCCAAAACACAAAACTTGAGTGAATGTGGGATTTTATATTTTACTGAGGCAGCTGCTCTAGTAGAGTCCTTGGGGAGAGTTTAGGGGAATCTGCCGGGACTGAAAAGGTCACTGTCCCAAGAAGGAAGCCATGGGATCATCTGGCCTGCTGCGTTTCATGCGGAAGGCCTCCATCTCCTCCTCAGTGGGCGCCTTTACTTCAAACAAGCTGTTGTACGGCCTCTTCCTCTCATCCAGCTGCATTAGCATCTCCACCTGCTTCACCCGCTTGTCCTCTGCTTCTAGAGCCTTCTTCAGCTTTTCCTTCTTCTTCTCCTCATCCTCCGAATCACTGCTGTCGGAGTCGCGCTTCTTGTTCTTCTTCTTCTCTTTCATCTTATCTTGATGCATTTCTAGCAGAGTCTTGGGCTGTTCCTCCTCCTGTGGCTCAGTTATTGCCTCTTCAAATGGAGTGCACTCTGAGTTGTTAATTCCAATTCCAGCTGATCCTGTGCAGTAATTCTGTTTGACCATGGAGTGGCAACACTTGTACCCCCAGAAGCCATCTTTCCAGTAGGAACCCCAAATACAAATGTGGTTGTTGATGAGCACGTCCTCCTCATATTTGGAGCGAGCGACAGCCTTTTCGAGTCCTTTCAGCACAGCGCCGTGACGCGAATACTCCACGTAGTCCTCCGTCTGGGCCAACAGCAACTCCCGCGGTGGGTGCATCCAAATGCTCCTGGCCTCCATACTTCTCGAGGATGCTCTCCCTCTGTTCTTCTTTGAAGTCCTCCTTCTTGACCTTGAAGGAACGATGCAGCAGCTCTAGTTTGGTGGGGTCAGCCTGCAGATGCACCTCGGAGCCTTTCTCATAAACCTCCCAGGTAAACAATTGTGTTTGAGCCATGGAAATTGTGGCTCCACTGTAGCGAACAAAGTTGTCTCCAGCGTACCCCACTTCATCAGGGTTCTTGCCAGTGTTGGAGTACGGGTTCTCTCTCATTGCTCGCGTCTTTGGATCATAGTACGCTGAATTGGATCCAGATTTCTCAAGTATTTAGCTGTGTCTTCTCTGATACGCAGATTCCTGACAGTGATTCGTCTCTTGGAGTCAAAGTTCTGACCGGGCATGTCGATGTCATCTGCATATTTGTCTTCATCCTCATCTTTACTGTCATGTTCCCGCTCAGTCTGGTCCAGTTTTCCCGAGGCCAACTCATCCTGAAGTTTCTGTGCTTTCAGTGTCCTCTTGGCCAGATCTACTTTGGCGTACTCTTCAACAATGCACTGATGTTCCTCGGGGTCGTAGCCATTCCAGCGATCACGCTTTCCATCATAGTCCATGGTGAGCTCTCCATTGCAGAGTACTGCTTCTCATTCTTACTCTGTGGTCTTTGATGCTTTAGTGTGGGCCTTTTTGATGGGTCGATGTACCACGGCACTGATGAAATGTACTGTGGGATGTGGGGGTTTATGTCCTTTCCCTCCTCGTCCACCTCAGCTGGAGCGGTTCCCAGCTTTCTCTGCTCCTCCAGCTCCTCTTCTTCCTCCAATCCTCTCTGGTCATCTTCTCGGTTTTGCCACGCCCACTCATTTTGAACCTTCTCTTCGCAGTGTTAACACTCAAGGAAAGGTGGCCCGATCGGCGCCGAGCTGGCTTTTATTTACGCAGAGCGCGGGCGGCTTCGTCACACACCAATCGCAGACAGGTTCGCGGCAGCGCGCCTTTTCAAAGCACCTTCCTCCAATGAGCAGCACACACTTAGGCGGGGCGGGGCTCCCTCATCACGTGGAGCCCCTCACCAATCACGAGCCGCAGCGGCACCGCGTCACAGCCAGTCACACACTTTAAGAGCGGCGAGTCTCCTCCGCTTGTTACAGTTTCTGTTTTAAACGCAGGAAAGGCAAAGAGAGAAAGAATGGCAAGAACCAAGCAGACCGCTCGCAAATCCACTGGCGGCAAAGCCCCCAGGAAGCAGCTGCGGCCACCGGAGGCGTCAAGAAACCTCACCGTTACATGCCCGGCACCGTGGGTCTGCGCGAGATCCGCCGTTACCAGAAGTCCACCGAATTGCTCATTCGCAAGCTGCCCTTCCAGCGCCTGGTCCGCGAGATCGCTCAGGATTTCAAGACCGACTTGCGCTTCCAGAGCTCCAGTACTTCCAATTCTTTCCTGCTACACATAAGTTTACATTACTTACAGTAGAATAAAATTGACACCTCTGCTCTAAAGTACCTTTGGTAAACTCCCGTTGTTTAAATTGGCTATAAACTATGAATGTACATAACAATAAGCCTAACATGGATCAGATATTTTTCAGTTCATGTTCAGTTCACAGGTGCGGGTTTTTTTTTTTTTTTTGTTTTTTTTGTTTTTTTGTTTTGTTTTCTTTCTTCACTCCCCAAAGATGTATAAAAATAGCAATTTAACACAATTCTTTGAAGTAACTTTGAGCATGGAAACACAGCATCGTCATGTTCCGCTGGCGTTGATCCAATACCTAGGCCACATCGCTGATGTTGGATTGAAGCTGACTTTTGGGAACTCTGTTAAACTAATCTCACTGCACAAGCTGTCTTCAGACTTTGACACTAACATTGATAACATACAGAAAAAATGATACTGTGAAGCTGTCCAGATCAGTCCAGTCAAGTAAGAGATCATAGATATAGCGCCCCCAGAGAATGACTCGCTGCCACTTTCAGTCAGAAAATATAGTATTGACATTCTGAATAATCTGTTGCGATCATCTGTGAATGCTATTGCATGTAGGAAAGCCAATATAACACACTTCTAAAACTACATTGATTCTGGAAGTATGGAAGTTCTGGTATTTCAAGGTAAAACCTCATTAACACCTATTGATCTGGGGACAACTAATAATATTTCATGGCATGACCTCCCCCCCTTTCTGGCTCCGTTGGAGGCACCACTGTTATTGGCCTTTAATAAAGATATTAACTGGATATAAACTGTTGGATTGTCTCTGTGACACATGTAGTACTCAATCTCATATCGTGTACAGTACACAGCTACTTCCTTGTTCTTTCTTTTTCTTTTCTCCTTTTTTTTTTTTCTTCTTCTTTTCTTTTTCTCTTGTTTTTCTCTTTTTTTCTTTTTTCTTCTTTTTCTTTTTTACAAACCAGCTACTGCACCCCAGGCACAGTCATGCTGTTCCTCATTTCCGCCAAAGGCCAGTAGATGGCCGTAGTTTCAAGCACTCCTGTTTTCTTTACGTCCTCAAATCAGATGTAAATTCAGGAGTCCTTCAAGCAACCACTCACATTTGTTTCTGAACAGCCAAAATGAGTGGAAGAGGACAGGAAGCGACGGATTATGAATGAATTATTATTTAATATGCAGATAACAGCAGGGTGTGATGAAAACGGAAACACTGACTTTGCGATTGTCTCTGGTCAGAGGAGACGTGGTAGCAACTTTATCCCCTCTATTAGGGATGGAAGTGGAAAATTAATCGCCAATGAGAGCGAGAAAAGATACGTTGTCAGAGAACAATGCTTTTTCCATGTTTTCTGCATTACCTTCAGACAGCAATGCTTTACGATCATTGTTAAATGTTATTGAGCCTCTTGAACCTTCTGTTTTTGATTCACTCCTTGGGGTGATAAGAAAAGAAGAGGTTGCAGCTGCTATCGAGCAACTGAATAACAATAAAACTCCAGGTTTAGATGGTCTCCCAGCTGAGTTTTACAAGTTGGGTATAGCGGAAGTAAATAAACTTTTAACCTCAGCTTTGAATTCAGGGCTTGAAAAAGGAGTATTATGTGAGTCTTTCTATTTTGGCCTGATGTGTTTATTATATAAAAAAGGTGATACAAGTGATATAAATAATTATAGACAATTAACAATAATGAATGTTGATTATAAAATATTAGCTAAAATAATAATGAATAGACTAGAAGATATATTAGATAAAATTATTGTGAGGGAACAGACATGTGCTATAAAAGGTCGCCAGATGTGGGATAATCTGTGCACCCTGAGAGAGGTGATATACTCCAAAAAAGATTCTGACTTTTTTTATTCTTGGCTTAGATCAAAAGAATGCATTTGATTATCTTTCTCATTCGTATATATGGGCAGTTATGAAAGCCTATGGGATGCCGGACGGTTTCATCGCCAGGGTAAAATTGTTAATATAAAAAATCCATCATACAAGTCAAGGTAAATGGAAGTTTGACTGAACAATTCCATGCTTCGTGTGGAGTGAAACAGGGATGCCCGCTAAGTGCTGCTTTGTATGTCTTAGCCATCAATCCTTTATTGAAATTAATTAATAAAGACATTAATATTAAAGGATACTGTTTTAATGATGGCTATACAGTGACAGCTATGGCTTATGCCGACGATGTTACAGTTATTATTAGGAACCAGGACGAGTTGGATAGGTTGTTTTTTCACCTCAAACAATATGAATTGGCATCAGGGGCAAAATTAAACCCAGAAAAAACAGAAGGCGTGTGGTTTGGTTCCTCACTACAAAAGCCGAAAAAAACATACAAGTAAATGACGAAACGAAAGTCTTGGGAATTTGGATCAACAAAGGGGACCCCTGTTTGTCAAACTGGTCTAAAAAGGAATGTGAAATTAAAGAAGAAGTAGCTAAATGGGAAAATAAAAATACTAACTATAAAGCGCGAGTAAATATAGTTAAAACCCATATAGTATCTAAACTTCTCTTCCTTGCCACGGTTTTTCCTCCTCCTCACAAATCACTTTTACTTTTAAACAAATTGTGTGTTAAATTAATATGGGGAACAAACCGTGAGGTAACGAAACGAACCTTAATGTATAAAGGCAAGAGTGTGGTGGATTGGGTGCGCCAGATCTCCGTATCACTTTGAGAATTCCTTTTATTAAAAATGTTTTTAGCGCTCTTAATAGGGGAACTCCGTGGATTAGAGGTAATGAAGCACAATGGGGAAAATTAAAAGGTAGGGCTAGATCCAATATACCGTATTATAAACTCCTTTTTGGCGACAGTGGAAAGACCTTAATATTAACTGGACACAAGTATGCACTAAACAAGTATACAATATAATTAATAGTAAAAATAATGAAGGACAGATAAAATATAGGGCGTGGGCGTAGAAGAATACCCGCTAGTAGTTAAAAATATCTATGACAAATTAATCTCTGAAAATATGAGAGACACTGTGTGGTTGATTTCTGTTGGACATCTCCCCGTTAGAGCGGTGGTTCAGTGGAGCTGTTATGTTACCACCAAAGAATGTCCTATGTCACGTTGTGTCGAAGATGAAACACTTGAACATTTACTATTATCCTGTTATAGAACAGTAGAGATCAGACAACAGATGACTAAAATGGGTTTTGAAATTGATAACAACATACAAGCTATAAAATATGGTCTGTTTAAAGAAAAATGTACGACAGTAAAAGACGCCTCTTTTGGCTTATCATAGTGTGTCATTAACACCCCACATTTTGGAAAACCAGAGCCAAGGTGGTCATTGAGCAAAAAATGATAGATAGCGTTGCTGTGTGCAAAAATATCCTTACAGACCTGAGAAGGGAGGAAGACTTTAGAACAAAACAAGAATAGCCCTTTACCTTGGGATCTTTTGAAGATATAATCAATGTTAACATGTTTGAGTAATTTAACTTTTGTATTAATGTATCTATTGTAAATTATTCTGAGCATTGCCAAGTATTTTGATGTAAACTTTTTATGTGTTGTTGCTTGTTAATTTGTCATGAATGTTGAAAATAAAGGTTTTTATTAAAAAAAAAGAAACGACGGATTCGACTTTGCTCGTTCAAAAAAGAAACTGTAACCATGAGTGGAAGAGGCAAAGGTGGCAAGGGTTATTAGTTTTGTAACCATGCCCCCGTATGCCCCATTACCGTTTGCTTCAAACTTCAGCAATTTATGGGTGAGACTCAAGTACATCGGAGACGGGGATCCCCCGACCCGTGATTATGTTGCTGAAGAGCTGTTATTGCAAACATCTTGGCTGAATGTGCAGGACATATACTCTTTCATTGCTCTGCCCAATAAACGGGATTTTGAGCTGTGTTTCACCCAAGAGGCGCCCTTACGTCGCTTCTTGGAGATTTCTTTTTCCAACGCTTCACATCCGAAATGGAAAGACTGGCAAGTGGAGTCTTCTGTCCAGGTAGTGACTCTTGTTGTTAAATTCTGGACTGGAAGGATTCCAGACCAAGACATTGAGCTGTATCTTAAAAGGTACTGTGAGATTCTTCAACCCCCAGTCAAGCCAGTAGATAAATTCGGATTCTGGTATGGAGTCCGAAAATACAAAGTTCGGATGCGTAGAGATGAAGTTGGGCATATAATCTCCATCCCTAATTCCATCTCGTTGGGCCCCTACAATGGCAGGATTATTTATCCTGGCCAATCGGCGAGGTGCTTTATCTGCCAAGGTCCAGACCATCAGGCGAGAGAATGCCCCACTATCAGATGCTGGAAATGTGGTGAGTTGGGCCACAAGGCTAACATTTGCCAAAACGAAAGTGAGTGCTCCCTCTGTGGTGCGAAAGGACACACTTTCTTAAATTTCCCAAATCATTTGCAAATATGACTAAAGCTTCCCAGCAGCCCTCCACGAGTGCTTTTCGCACGAACTTTCCAACCACCTCAGCGCTGTCAGTAGCTTCAAATCCAGCCCCGCTACAGGAAAGGCCCACACATGGAAATGTTGTCCTTGATAAATCCATTGGCTGTCTCAGATGCTGCCTCAGGACAAGAACCAGGCAGTTGTAACACAACAAATCTTCCGGGAGTAACGGAGCCGCAGACACACAATAACAACATAAAGGAGGATTTGACGCTTTCAAGATTACCCGAAGAAATGGCAGTTGGAGGTGGAGAGGAACCTGAAGATCAATCCTTCTCACAGACCTCTGATGTGGAATGTGAGAGCGATGACGAGCGACGGAAAAGCGAGGAAGAATATTCGTCAGAAAGCTACCTAAGTGCAAGTGATAGTGAAGAATCACCCATTTCGACTCCTGTGGAGATTTCTCCTACGGATGACCCTGCAGGACAAGATGATGTGGATCCACAAATAGGGATCTTTCTTAACAAACAGCATCCTGCGATGGAGGAATTAGTCAATGAAATAACGTCAGGAGGAAGGAAAAGAAGTGTCTCGATGGCGTCTTATGGCAGAGATAAGAGAAAAGACGATCGATCCAGCCCTCCGCAAGGTAATGTTGAATCTACAATGTTCCCTCCCTCTACTGAATAACCCTTCTACTACATAAATATGAGTACTCTTAAAATAATAACATGGAATGTTAGAGGGTTACAATCAGAAAGACTAAGAAAGAAGAAAGTGCTTTTTCTGCAAAAACTGGACTATGACATACTATGTCTACAAGAATTAAGATTGAAAACCAAGGAAGATATTGAAGAACTGATTAAACTATGGGGTCCAAGCCACTCAGTAGTCTCAATAGGGGAAGATAGTGCAGACGGTGTGGGCTTTTCTTCAAAAAACACTCATGTGAACATCATAAAGAAAAGAGATATAATACCAGGACGGCTTTTACTTGTTGATTGCCATTATGGTGGTCAAAAATTTCGGTTAATTAATGTGTATACCGCACCAGAAAGAACAAAGAAAATGCAATTACTAAAGAAAATGAGACATTTGTTGGAATGTGGGTTAATACTGTTTTATGTGGGGATTTTAATATGGTTACGGAAGAGAATGATAGGATTGCTAGTACGATTTTCAAAGAGTCCAGGGAAGGCAAACTACTTACACAAATATGTAATGACGCATCTCTTAGGGATTTATATAGGATCTTAAACCCTCAGACAATTCATTTTACAAGGTTTGACTCATCCTCTAAAACTAGAATAGATAGGATTTATATATCTTCCGAGATTGTAGTTTTAAGATATAATGATTTCGTAACTGATTTCTCTGATCATAAGGTAGTCAGAGCTACGATTTTGTGTGGCACTGACCCCCCTTCCACTTATTGGAAATTAAATACGAGCTGTCTAAGTGACGGGGCACTAGTTTTGGAATTAAAGGCAGAAATTGTGAAAGTTTTGCAACTTAAAAAACTCACAACATCTGATATACAATTGTGGAGATACTGAAAGAACGGATGCGAAAATTTTTTAAATTTAAATGTAGAGAAATAAATTATGCAAAAAAATATAAAGTATAACGAACAAGTAAATCAATACATATTGTTGAAGAATAAAAAATTTAGAAAAGAGGATGAAGAGAACCAGATTGAAGAACTTAGAGTTAGTATTGAAAAAGTAAATAATGAAATATTATTTAACATACAAAAAACAATGGGAGGTGATATAAATGGTAATAAAGATTATATGATTGGTGCTAACCAAAAGAAAAACGTAATAATGATTTCATTTCTTCTATAAGAGATGAGGGAGGAAACTCCTTTAAAGAAGTAGACAAAAGGCGAGTTATCAGAAGGCTATGTGCCATATGTTCTCTCCGTTATCTACAAAAACAAGTGCAGCAAAATACCTGTTAAGTAAAATAGAGCCTCTGGACTCCATCCAATATACCATCACTTTTAGGAAATATTACATAAAGAGGAGGTAGAATGTGCGATCAGTCAGTTAAACTAAACAAAACCCTGGTTAGATGGGCTTTCCGTCCGAATTTTATAAAATAGTTGTAATGAAATATCCGAATTTTTAGCCACTGTTTTTAATGAAGGCATGCATGAGGGAACTTTTGGTGACTCCTTTTATAATGGATTAATGTGTTTGCTATATAAGAAAGGGGAAAGAGATAATATAAATAATTATAGACAATTGACAATAATGAATGTTGATTACAAAATATTTGCTAAAATAATTATGAATAGGTTTGACGAGGTATTAGATAAAATTATAGAAAAAGAGCAAACATTGTGCAATAAGAGGTCGTCTGATGTGGGATAACTTATGTACTCTGCGTGAAATAATTTACAGTAGAAAAGATACAGAATTTTTTATATTAAGTCTCGACCAAAGGAAAGCCTTGATTACATCTCCCACTCTTATTTGTGGGAAGTAATGAAAGCGTATAATATGCCTGAAACCTTCATCTCCATGATTAAAGTATTATATAAAAAATCCCTTGTCCAGATTAAAGTAAACGGCAGACTGACCGAACCCTTTCATGTCGAATGTGGAGTGAAACAAGGATGTCCTTTAAGCGCAGCCCTATATGTTCTAGCAATAAATCCGTTACTTAAAACGATCAATAGTGATAGCCGTTTTACTGGATACATCCTAAATGACACCTACAAGGTGACAGCCCTTGCTTATGCGGATGATGTCTCTGTAATTATTAAAGATCAAAAGGAGCTATCAATACTTAAGGATTTGCTAACAAAATATGAACAAGCTTCTGGTGCTAAGCTAAACCAGGAAAAGACCGAAGGAGTTTGGTTTGGACAAAACTTAAAAGAACCTGTAATCGATTTAAAAGTTAACAAGGAGATGAAGATTTTAGGTATTTGGATTACTAAAAATGATCCATGTCTTTTGAATTGGAAAAAGAAAGAGAGTGAAATAGAAAACGAAGTAGCTAAATGGGACAATAAAAATACAAACTATAAAGCACGTGTGAATATTGTGAAAACACACGTAGTCTCAAAATTGTTGTTTCTGGCTACTGTCTTTCCCCCTCCTCACAAAACTGTTATTAAATTAAGTAAATTGTGTACCAAATTGATTTGGGGGACAAACCGCGAAGTAACACAGAGGAAATTAATGTATAAAGGAAAAGAAAATGGAGGATTAGGAGCGCCAGATCTTAGCGTTATTTTGATGATTCCTTTTATAAAAAATGTATATAGCGCATTTGAGCGAAGCACCCACTGGATTCAAGGGAAGGAATCTTAGTGGAAAAAAATGAAAGGGAGAGCCCGAACGGGAGTGCCATACTTTAAACTTGTGTTTGGGGATCTTGTGGATCAGTGGAAATTGGATGACTTAAATCTTTTACAATTAAATTCAAAACAGATATATAATAAAATCAATCTAAAAAAAAATGAAGGTATGATACAATACAAGGCTGTGGAAAAAGAAGAAAATCAGAAAATAGTTAAAAACATATATGACAAAGTAATATCCGAGAACATGAGAGATACAGTGTGGCTTATCTCTGTCGGACGTCTCCCAGTAAGAGCTGTGGTTCTGTGGAGTTGCTTCGTTACTACTAAGAAATGCCCTATGGAGAATTGTGATGAAGACGAAACTCTTGATCATCTATTGATATCATGTTACAGGACGGTTGAAATAAGAAGGAGGATGGAAAAACTAGGTTTTAATATTGAAAATAATATAAAATCAGTAAGATATGGTTTGTTTAAAGAAAAGATGAGTGAAAATAAAAGAAGATTGTTTTGGTTGGTGATGTGTATTATAAATGTCCACATATGGAAAACAAGAGCTAAAGGTGTTATAGAACAAAAAAATGATAAGTAGTTTCACCGTATGTAAAAACATTGTTACTGAGCTGAGAAGAAGAAAAACGAGAGATATGAAATTGGGAAGTGATTTGCCGTGGGAGCTTTTATTATTGTAATATGTAAAATAAGATGTGAGTAGTTTGTGTGTGGTGCTTGTATTGTGTGTATTTGTAGTTGTGAATTTTGATATTTAGATAAAGTGATTTTAAAAAAAAAAGAAAAAAAAAGAAAGGGCGGTAAAGGACTCGGC
Organism: Simochromis diagramma; assembly: GCF_900408965.1. Taxonomy (NCBI): domain Eukaryota; kingdom Metazoa; phylum Chordata; class Actinopteri; order Cichliformes; family Cichlidae; genus Simochromis; species Simochromis diagramma. Next base: position 2,501,664 of record NW_024387304.1, on the reverse strand, counting down.
AAAGGAGGCGCAAAGCGTCACCGTAAGGTGCTTCGTGATAACATCCAGGGCATCACTAAGCCAGCTATCCGCCGCCTGGCTCGCCGTGGTGGTGTGAAGCGTATTTCTGGTCTGATCTACGAGGAGACCCGTGGCGTGTTGAAGGTGTTTCTGGAGAACGTCATCCGCGACGCCGTCACCTACACCGAGCACGCCAAGAGAAAGACCGTCACCGCCATGGATGTGGTGTACGCTCTCAAGAGACAGGGCCGCACTCTGTACGTCTTTGGTGGTTAAGCTTACTGCACTGACACTGACAACAACAACAACAACAACGGCAACAAAGGTCCTTTTCAGGGCCACCCATCTCTTCTGTAGAGCTGATCCTATCTCTTTTGTTTGTGTCTGACACCGTATTCTCAGGTTACTGTCACCGCTTTATTCTCTGCGTAACACCTCCCTCGCCTGGCTTCCACGTGACCTGCATCCAAATCAGCAACTATTCATGACATGTAGCACACTCAAATTCTGAATGTGTTTGCAACTTATTTTTGTCAAGAACTTCACTGCAGAAAGCTCAGTGTACCACGTGGGTAACAAATATTTAGTATTAAAGGAAGGAGATGGTAATTATATACAGGCTTGTTGCGATAGGTCAGAAGAAGCCTGCGCTAATTTAATGAATGCTACCTTTTCAGACATTTAGGCTCTTAAATATTTACGTTTGAACTTACTGGAAACAGTTTCTAGCCTTGACCGTGTACAACAATTCTGATGACACGAACTCTGAGAAAGATTAAAAACCGGTGCAAAACAGATGGGAACCTGTGATTATCAACATTAAAAAACACTTTTTTATTTTTCATTTTGTTGTACATTGCACTGAATTAAGCCTGTCAAGCAGCTGAAACAGTTCTAGGGAATGTGCTAATTATCCAAACCTCTATGTGATTCAACAGTTTTTATTCATTATCAGCACAAAGTGAAAAACAAACAGAATCCCATACATTTCAAATCATTACATACATTTACAAATACATATTGTAATGTTCCTGTAAGGTTAAATCATAATGACAGCAGAATTTAATTCAGTTGCATCAGTTTGTGGGTGCATCAGGTTCGCCAAGGGCTTTGTTACATTACTGCTTTAAAAAAAACAAAAAAAAAACAAACAGGAAGGAATGCTGTTGCTGCAAATTAACGTAGTTTCATGACATACCACAAGGTGGCCCTATCTGTTAACATGGGCATGCGAGCTAAGAAGCGGTGAGATACTCTGAGATACCCCGCACACGCACCCAAACACTTCCATTTTACACACAGTAAAGGAACTGTCAAAAATGATTTAACTGGCCAGAGCAACACTTGTGTTCAGCACTGTTTTCAATTTGTTTTTTGGAATTTGCTTTATACACACACACACACACACACACACACACACACACACACACACACACACACACACACACACACACACACACACAATCACCCCTTATCCCCAAAGGGGGCAATTAAGATACAATGGAGCAGCATGACGTTGAAGACAAGGACAGGGCATAAACAGGCAATAAGAATGAGATAATAAATACACAGCATATACACAGTTTTTAAATTAAAGTGACTGAATAGGTGAATAAATAACTAAGTGACTAAAAGTGAATAAAGTGGCAGCACAAAAAGAGCGTAGAGTAGTTCATGTTTACAGGTGTGGGAAATGGTCTTAAGGGCTGGAGTTAAAAAGCAGAGTGGCTTTGGGGACAGAGGTGGCTCTCCTCCTCTCAGTCCTGCAGGAAATGCAGCGGAGGCGCCGCCCACAGGGGAGCCATTGAAATGCACTGAAAGACTGTCAAACATAAAGTGGCATTAATGTTGTATTTGTAGTTACTTTGTCATCGTTCCACAACACACACAAGACATTTCCTGAGTCTGGGTCAATGTAGCGGATCAATAGCACCTAGTGACAAAGAAGCATTTCCGCGATTTCAGTAGTTGGCAACATAGTAACTGCACGTTTGAAGGTAGAATGTATGCTCTTCAGGACAGAGTGGGTGGCTCTGAAAAGAGCCGTTGGGTTGACTGACAGCAGGATCAGTTTACTTGGAGCTGGTGTACTTGGTGACGGCCTTTGTGCCCTCAGACACGGCGTGCTTGGCCAGCTCACCGGGGAGCAGCAGGCGCATTGCGGTCTGGATCTCCCTGGACGTGATGGTGGAGCGTTTGTTGTAGTGGGCCAGGCGAGAGGCCTCGGCAGCGATGCGCTCGAAGATGTCGTTGACAAACGAGTTCATGATGCTCATGGCCTTGGAGGAGATCCCGGTGTCGGGGTGGACCTGCTTCAGCACCTTGTACACGTAGATGGCGTAGCTCTCCTTCCTGGTCTTTCTCTTCTTCTTGCCGCCCTTGCCGGCGGTCTTGGTCACGGCTTTCTTAGAGCCCTTCTTGGGCGCGGACTTTGCGGGTTCAGGCATTTTGTTCCTTTGGTACTCTGCAGCAACGAATGAGCTGTGTGAAAGAGAGCAGCTCGCTTTATACAACATGCACAACATGGAGGCTAGGTCCAGTCTTCACAGTGTGTCTTCTCAACCTGTCTTCTTCCCCTTGCCCCAAACAGTCGCAGCAGATGGCTGAGTCTGTTTCTGCCAGGGGTTTCTTCCTGTTAAAAGGGAGCTTTTCCTTCCCACTGTCAACAACGTGTTTGCTCATAGGTGGTCATATGATTGTTGGAGTTTCCTATTTCCTTGGTATTATTGTAGGGTCTTGACCCCAATATAAAAAGCCTTGAGGCCACTGTTGACTTGGCACTTTAGAACTGAACTGAACTTAACTGAATTGTGTAGCTTAAGCACAAAGCCTCCAAGTCTATGAGTGGAGAATAGTGCTTAACACTTTATGATATATTTTTTGTGTTTTTAAATGAAACACTGTGAGAAAGCAAATTGTGCTTTTAGGACAGCACATTTGTCCAGCATAAAAATGCTAACAAGTAGTTATCATTCTATAATTGAGTTGATCTGGTAAGCTAAAAAAACAAAACAACAACAAAAAACGCAGTAATGAAGCATATAAGTTAAGGTATACTTAAATTGAGCGTGTTTAACCTGCATTTCTCACTTTAATAAGTTTGTTAAAGTAGTGCTGAAAGTTGAAAGCTATTACTAATATAAATTAATGAATTTTTACAGAAATTATGTCAAAAGAAAAAGGTAACTAAGCGGAACTGCTGAGGGAGCATGCTGGCAATCCCTCTTGGTGCACTGTCAGATGATCTGCAAAGGTCACAGCCTCGCCAGCTGGTGGCAGCACAACCACTCTGCTGGCCTCTCTACCACCAGCTCCAGAATTCATGTCTCCCTTCACCCATCTGTGGCCCAATCCACCAAACAAGTAACAAGGTGCTAGGTGAATGGAAAGAAGAATTTAAAAAGAAAACAAGATACTACAGTGTAAAAATTGCCTATCTAACTAAGTCTTATATACAGCCAAAAAGTATTTTTGATCTTGTTTTGAGACTGATGTACAGGGTGGGCCATTTATATGGATACACCGTAATAACATGGGAATGGTTGGTGATATTAAAGTCCTGTTTGTGGCACTTTAGTATATGTGAGGGGGCAAACTCCTCAAGATGGGTGGTGACCATGGTGGCCATTTAGAAGTCGGCCATCTTGGATACAACTTTTGTTTTTTTTCAATAGGAAGAGGGCCATGTGACACATCAAACTTATTGGTAATGTCACAAGAAAAACAATGGTGTGCTTGGTTTCAACGTAACTTTATTCTTTCATGAGTTATTTACAAGTTTCTGACCACTTATAAAATGTGTTCAATGCACTCAAAAAATAAAGGGAACACTTAAACAACATAGTGTAACTCCAAGTCAATCACACTTCTGTGAAATCAAACTGTCCACTTAGGAAGCAACGCTGATTGACAATCAGTTTCACATGCTGTTGTACAAATGGAATAGACAACAGGTGGAAATTATAGGCAATTAGCAAGACATCCCCAATATAGGAGTAGTTCTGCAGGTGGTGACCACATACCACTTCTCAGTACCTATGCTTTCTCGCTGATGTTTTGGTCACTTTTGAATGCTGGCAGTGATTTCACTCTAGCGGGAGCATGAGACAAAGTCTACACACAAGTGGCTTAGGTAGTGCAGCTCATCCAGAATGACACATCAATTGCCAACTGTGGCAAGAAGGTTGCTGTGTCTGTTAGCGTAGTGTGCAGAGCATGGAGGTGCTAGCAGGAGACGGGCCAGTACATCAGGAAACGTGGAGGAGGCCGTAGGAGGGCAACAACCCAGCTGCAGCACCGCTACCTCCACTTTTGTGCAAGGTAGAACAGGAGGAGCACTGCCAGAGCCCTGCAAAATGACCTCCAGCAGGCCACAAATGTGCTGCTCAAACGGTCAGAAACAGACTCCATGAGGGTGGCATGAGGGCCCTACGTCCACAGGTGGAGGTTGTACTTAGACTGGTGCTTACACCGTGCAGGACGTTTAGCATTTGCCAGAGAACACAAAGATTGGCAACTTTGCCACTGGCGCCCTGTGCTCTTCACAGATGAATGAAGGTTCACACTGAGCACATGTGGCAGAGTCTGGAGACGCCGTGGAGAACATTCTGCTGCCTGCAACCGCCTCCAGCATGAACAGTTTGGCAGTGGGTCAGTAATGGTGTGGGGTGGCAATTATTTGGGGGGGCCGCACAGCCCTCCATTTGCTCGCCAGAGGTAGCCTGACTGTCATTAGGTACTGAGATGAGATCCTCAGACCCCTTATGAGACTATATGCTGGTGCGGTTGGCCCTGGGTTTCTCCTAATGCAAACAATTGTGTTTGAGCCATGGAAATTGTGGTTCCACTGTAGCGAACAAAGTTGTCTCCAGCGTACCCCACTTCATCAGGGTTCTTGCCAGTGTTGGAGTACGGGTTCTCTCTCATTGCTCGCGTCTTTGGATCGTAGTACGCTGAATTTGGATCCAGATTTCTCAAGTATTTAGCTGTGTCTTCTCTGATACGCAGATTCCTGACAGTGATTCGCAGACAGGCTCGCGGCAGCGCGCCTTTTCAAAGCACCTTCCTCCAATGAGCAGCACACACCTAGGCGGGGCGGTGCTACTCTGAGCGGTGCTGAGCACCACGTGGAGCCCCTCACCAATCACGAGCCGCAGCGGCACCGCGTCACAGCCAGTCACACACTTTAAGAGCGGCGAGTCTCCTCCGCTTGTTACATTTTCTGTTTTAAACGCAGGAAAGGCAAAGAGAGAAAGAATGGCAAGAACCAAGCAGACCGCTCGCAAATCCACTGGCGGCAACCCCTCACATTCGTTTCTGAACAGCCAAAATGAGTGGAAGAGGAAAGGGTGGCAAAGGTTATTAGTTTTTGTAACCATGCCCCCGTATGCCCCATTACCGTTTGCTTCAAACTTCAGCAATTTATGGGTGAGACTCAAGTACATCGGAGACGGGGATCCCCCGACCCGTGATTATGTTGCTGAAGAGCTGTTATTGCAAACATCTTGGCTGAATGTGCAGGACATATACTCTTTCATTGCTCTGCCCAATAAACGGGATTTTGAGCTGTGTTTCACCCAAGAGGCGCCCTTACGTCGCTTCTTGGAGATTTCTTTTTCCAACGCTTCACATCCGAAATGGAAAGACTGGCAAGTGGAGTCTTCTGTCCAGGTAGAGGTAGTGACTCTTGTTGTTAAATTCTGGACTGGAAGGATTCCAGACCAAGACATCGAGCTGTATCTTAAAAGGTACTGCGAGATTCTTCAACCCCCAGTCAAGCCAGTAGATAAATTCGGATTCTGGTATGGAGTCCGAAAATACAAAGTTCGGATGCGTAGAGATGAAGTTGGGCATATAATCTCCATCCCTAATTCCATCTCGTTGGGCCCCTACAATGGCAGGATTATTTATCCTGGCCAATCGGCGAGGTGCTTTATCTGCCAAGGTCCAGACCACCAGGCGAGAGAATGCCCCACTATCAGATGCTGGAAATGTGGTGAGTTGGGCCACAAGGCTAACATTTGCCAAAACGAAAGTGAGTGCTCCCTCTGCTCCCTCTTCCAGACACTAAACCAAGGCACAATGTACATTTCAAATTCCTTTAATTTTAAATATGTTTATATTGTCTCCTGTAAAATAGTCAGATGTCTATTCATATTAATATACAGAATTCACCTGCTTGCTGCTACTACTGCACATTCACCCAGTGTATATACTATATGTCTGTATATATATATATATATATTTATATATATATAATGTTCTTCCTCTACACCCCCCCCCCAATTTTTGCACATGTCGAGGAGCGTGTCAGCCTACATTTCACTGTGTGTTATACTTGTATAACTATGCATGTGACAAATAAAGAACCTTGAACCTTGAACCTTGTGGTGCGAAAGGACACACTTTCTTTAAATGTCCCAAATCATTTGCAAATATGACTAAAGCTTCCCAGCAGCCCTCCACGAGTGCTTTTCGCAGGAACTTTCCAACCACCTCAGCGCTGTCAGTAGCTTTAAATCCAGCCCCGCTACAGGAAAGGCCCACACATGGAAATGTGTCCTCGATAAATCCATTGGCTGTCTCAGATACTACCTCAGGACAAGAACCAGGCAGTTGTAACACAACAAATCTTCCGGGAGTAACGGAGCCGCAGACACACAATAACAACATGAAGGAGGATTTGACACTTTCAAGACAACCCGAAGAAATGGCAGTTGGAGGTGGAGAGGAACCTGGAGATCAATCCTTCTCACAGACCTCTGATGTGGAATGTGAGAGCGATGACGAGCGACGGAAAAGCGAGGAAGAATATTCGTCAGAAAGCTACCTAAGTGCAAGTGATAGTGAAGAATCACCCATTTCGACTCCTGTGGAGATTTCTCCTACGGATGACCCTGCAGGACAAGATGATGTGGATCCACAAATAGGGATCTTTCTTAACAAACAGCATCCTGCGATGGAAGAATTAGTCAATGAAACAACGTCAGGAGGAAGGAAAAGAAGTGTCTCGATGGCGTCTTATGGCAGAGATAAGAGAAAAGACGATCGATCCAGCCCTCCGCAAGGTAATATTGAATCTACAATGTTCCCTCCCTCTACTGAATAACCCTTCTACTACATAAATATGAGTACTCTTAAAATAATAACATGGAATGTTAGAGGGTTACAATCAGAAAGACTAAGAAAGAAGAAAGTGCTTTTTCTGCAAAAACTGGACTATGACATACTATGTCTACAAGAATTAAGATTGAAAACCAATGAAGATATTGAAGAGCTGATTAAATTATGGGGTCCAAGCCACTCAGTAGTCTCAATAGGGGAAGATAGTGCAGACGGGGTGGGCTTCTTCTTCAAAAACACTCATGTGAACATCATAAAGAAAAGAGATATAATACCAGGACGGCTTTTACTTGTTGATTGCCATTATGGTGGTCAAAAATTTCGGTTAATTAATGTGTATACCGCACCAGAAAGAACAAAGAAAATGCAATTACTAAAGAAAATGAGACATTTGTTGGAATGTGGGTTTAATACTGTTTTATGTGGGGATTTTAATATGGTTACGGAAGAGAATGATAGGATTGCTAGTACGATTTTCAAAGAGTCCAGGGAAGGCAAACTACTTACACAAATATGTAATGACGCATCTCTTAGGGATTTATATAGGATCTTAAACCCTCAGACAATTCATTTTACAAGGTTTGACTCATCCTCTAAAACTAGAATAGATAGGATTTATATATCTTCCGAGATTGTAGCTTTAAGATATAATGATTTCGTAACTGAGTTCTCTGATCATAAGGTAGTCAGAGCTACGATTTTGTGTGGCACTGACCCCCCTTCCACTTATTGGAAATTAAATACGAGCTGTCTAAGTGACGGGGCACTAGTTTTGGAATTAAAGGTAGAAATTGTGAAAGTTTTGCAACTTAAAAAACTCACAACATCTGATATACAATTGTGGGAGATACTGAAAGAACGGATGCGAAATTTTTTTAAATTTAAATGTAGAGAAATAAATTATGCAAAAAATATAAAGTATAACGAACAAGTAAATCAATACATATTGTTGAAGAATAAAAAATTTAGAAAAGAGGATGAAGAGAACCAGATTGAAGAACTTAGAGTTAGTATTGAAAAAGTAAATAATGAAATATTATTTAACATACAAAAAACAATGGGAGGTGATATAAATGGTAATAAAGATTATATGATTGGTGCTAACCAAAAGAAACGTAATAATGATTTCATTTCTTCTATAAGAGATGAGGGAGGAAACTCCTTTGTAAAAGAAGTAGATAAAAGGCGAGTTATCAGAAGGCTATGTGCCCATATGTTCTCTCCGTTATCTACAAAAACAAGTGCAGTAAAATATCTGTTAAGTAAAATAGAGCCTCTGGACTCCATCCAATATACCTCACTTTTAGGAAATATTACTAAAGAGGAGGTAGAATGTGTGATCAGTCAGTTAAACATAAACAAAACCCCTGGTTTAGATGGACTTCCGTCCGAATTTTATAAAGTAGTTGTTAATGAAATATCCGAATTTTTAGCCACTGTTTTTAATGAAGGCATGCATGAGGGAACTTTGGGTGACTCCTTTTATAATGGATTAATGTGTTTGCTATATAAGAAGGGGGAAAGAGATAATATAAATAATTATAGACAATTGACAATAATGAATGTTGATTATAAAATATTTGCTAAAATAATTATGAATAGGTTTGAAGAGGTATTAGATAAAATTATAGAAAAAGAGCAAACGTGTGCAATAAGAGGTCGTCTGATGTGGGATAACTTATGTACTCTGCGTGAAATAATATATAGTAGAAAAGATAAAGAATTTTTTATTTTAAGTCTCGACCAAAGGAAAGCCTTTGATTACATCTCCCACTCTTATTTGTGGGAAGTAATGAAAGCGTATAATATGCCTGAAACCTTCATCTCCATGATTAAAGTATTATATAAAAAATCCCTTGTCCAGATTAAAGTAAACGGAAGACTGACCGAACCCTTCCATGTCGAATGTGGAGTGAAACAAGGATGTCCTTTAAGCGCAGCCTTATATGTTCTAGCAATAAATCCGTTACTTAAAACGATCAATAGTGATAGCCGTTTTACTGGATACATCCTAAATGACACCTATAAGGTGACTGCCCTTGCTTATGCGGACGATGTCTCTGTAATTATTAAAGATCAAAAGGAGCTATCAATACTTAAAGATTTGCTAACAAAATACGAACAAGCTTCTGGTGCTAAGCTAAACCAGGAAAAGACCGAAGGAGTTTGGTTTGGACAAAACTTAAAAGAACCTGTAATCGATTTAAAAGTTAACAAGGAGATGAAGATTTTAGGTATTTGGATTACTAAAAATGATCCATGTCTTTTGAATTGGAAAAAGAAAGAGAGTGAAATAGAAAACGAAGTAGCTAAATGGGACAATAAAAATACAAACTATAAAGCGCGTGTGAATATTGTGAAAACACACGTAGTCTCAAAGTTGTTGTTTCTGGCTACTGTCTTTCCCCCTCCTCACAAAACTGTTATTAAATTAAGTAAATTGTGTACCAAATTGATTTGGGGGACAAACCGCGAAGTAACACAGAGGAAATTAATGTATAAAGGAAAAGAAAATGGAGGATTAGGAGCGCCAGATCTTAGCGTTATTTTGATGATTCCTTTTATAAAAAATGTATATAGCGCAATTGAGCGGAGCACCCACTGGATCCAAGGGAAGGAATCTCTGTGGAAAAAAATGAAAGGGAGAGCCCGAACGGGAGTGCCATACTTTAAACTTGTGTTTGGAGATCTTGTGGATCAGTGGAAATTGGAAGACTTAAATCTTTTACAATTAAATTCAAAACAGATATATAATAAAATCAATCTAAAAAAAAATGAAGGTATGATACAATACAAGGCAGTGGAAAAAGAAGAAAATCAGAAAATAGTTAAAAACATATATGACAAAGTAATATCCGAGAACATGAGAGATACAGTGTGGCTTATCTCTGTCGGACGTCTCCCAGTAAGAGCTGTGGTTCTGTGGAGTTGCTTCGTTACCACTAAGAAATGCCCTATGGAGAACTGTGATGAAGACGAAACTCTTGATCATCTATTGATATCGTGTTACAGGACGGTTGAAATAAGAAAGAGGATGGAAAAACTAGGTTTTAATATTGAAAATAATATAAAATCAGTAAGATATGGTTTGTTTAAAGAAAAGATGAGTGAAAATAAAAGAAGATTGTTTTGGTTGGTCATGTGTATTATAAATGTCCACATATGGAAAACAAGAGCTAAAGGTGTTATAGAACAAAAAATGATAAGTAGTTTCACCGTATGTAAAAACATTGTTACTGAGCTGAGAAGAAGAAAAACGAGAGATATGAAATTAGGAAATGATTTGCCGTGGGAGCTTTTATTATTGTAATATGTAAAATAAGATGTGAATAATTTGTGCATGGTGCTTGTATTATGTGTATTTGTAATTGTGAATTTTGATATTTAAATAAAGTAATTTAAAAAAAAAAAGAAAAAAAAGAAAGGGAGGTAAAGGACTCGGCAAAGGAGGCGCAAAGCGTCACCGTAAGGTGCTTCGTGATAACATCCAGGGCATCACTAAGCCAGCTATCCGCCGCCTGGCTCGCCGTGGTGGTGTGAAGCGTATTTCTGGGCTGATCTACGAGGAGACCCGTGGCGTGTTGAAGGTGTTTCTGGAGAACGTCATCCGCGACGCCGTAACCTACACAGAGCACGCCAAGAGAAAGACCGTCACCGCCATGGATGTGGTGTACGCTCTCAAGAGACAGGGCCGCACTCTGTACGGCTTTGGTGGTTAAGCTTACTGCACTGACAACAACAACGGCAACAAAGGTCCTTTTCAGGGCCACCCACCTCTTCTGTAGAGCTGATCCTATCTCTTTTGTTTGTGTCTAGTCAAGTTCTATCAAACTTCTTTTCATATAAATGGTCAATCTGACTTGGAACCCGTATTGGAAAAAGCTTTTGATGTGTGATACAGCTCTGCAGTAGTTGCGGTAGGTGGGGTTTTTTTCCTGTTTTTTTATTTGGTTTTTTTTTTTTGTTTTTTTTTTTAAGTGGGCCACATACTGACCGTAGTGTTGAGGCAGACATGACACCGTATTCTCAGGTTACTGTCACAGCTTTATTCTCTGCGTAACATCTCCCTCGTCTGGCTTCCACGTGACCTGCATCCAAATCGGCAACTATTCATGACATGTAGCACACAAATTCTGAATGTGTTTGCAACTTATTTTTGTCAAGAACTTCACTGCAGAAAGCTCAGTGTACCACGTGGGTAACAAATATTTAGTATTAAAGGAAGGAGATAGTGATTATATACAGGCTTCTTCAAAAGATTACTGCCATAAAGATGACTGCTGCCTGAGGCTCCACTGACTCAACCAGCAGTGAGAGAGCAGCCGCTCTGTCCGTTTCAGTGTACAGTGAAGTGGACTGTTGCGATAGGTCAGAATAAGCCTGCGCTAATTTAATGAATGCTACCTTTTCAGACATTTAGGCTCTTAAATATTTACGTTTGAACTTACTGAAAACAGTTTCTAGCCTTGACCGTGTACAACAATTCTGATGACACGAACTCTGAGAAAGATTAAAAACCGGTGCAAAACAGATGGGAACCTGTGATTATCAACATTAAAAACACTTTTTTTATTTTTCATTTTGTTGTACATTGCACTGAATTAAGCCTGTCAAGCAGCTGAAACAGTTCTAGGGAATGTGCTAATTATCCAAACCCCTTTATGATTCAACAGTTTTTATTCATTATCAGCACAAAGTGAAAAACAAACAGAATCCCATACATTTCAAATCATTACATACATTTACAAATACATATTGTAATGTTCCTGTAAGGTTAAATCATAATGACAGCAGAATTTAATTCAGTTGCATCAGTTTGTGGGTGCATCAGGTTCGCCAAGGGCTTTGTTACATTACTGCTTTAAAAAAAAACAAAAAACAAACAGGAAGGAATGCTGTTGCTGCAAATTAACGTAGTTTCATGCCATACCACAAGGTGGCCCTATCTGTTAACATGGGCATGCGAGCTAAGAAGCGGTGAGATACTCTGAGATACCCCGCACACACACCCGAACACTTCCATTTTACACACAGTAAAGGAACTGTCAAAAATGATTTAACTGGCCAGAGCAACACTTGTGTTCAGCACTGTTTTCAATTTGTTTTTTGGAATTTGCTTTATACACACACACAAAAATAATTACCCCTTATCCCCAAGGGGCAATTAAGATACAATGGAGCAGCATGACGTTGAAGACAAGGAGAGGGCATAAACAGGCAATAAGAATGAGATAAATACACAGCATATACACAGTTTTTAAATTAAAGTGACTGAATAGGTGAATAAATAACTAAGTGACTAAAAGTGAATAAAGTGGCAGCACAAAAAAGCGTAGAGTAGTTTATGTTTACAGGTGTGAGAAATGGTCTTAAAGATGTCCCGCCTCTGTATGACGGCTTTGACACATGGAAGAGAGCAGTTGAAGCGATTAGGACTCAGTGGTATTTAAACAGCACGGTGGCACGGTGGTTAGCACTGTTGCCGCACAGCAAGAAGGTCCTGAGTTCAATTCCACCATCAGGCCGGGGTCTTTCTGTGTGGAGTTTGCATGTTCTCCCCGTGTTTGCGTGGGTTCTCTCCGGGTACTCCGGCTTCCTCCCACCGTCCAAAGACATGCAGCTTGTGGGGATAGGTTAATTGATTAATCCAAATTGTCACTAGGTGTGAGTGAATGTGAGTGTGAATGGTTGTCTGTCCCTGTGTGTTGGCCCTGCGACAGACTGGCGACCTGTCCAGGGTGTACCCCGCCTTTCGCCCTATGACAGCTGGGATAGGCTCCAGCGCCCCCCGCGACCCTGAAAAGGATAAGCGGAAGCGAATGGATGGATGGATGGTATTTAAACAGTCATGAAATGTACCAGGTGCTTCAAGATCTTTTAGGTTTGAAGTTCGGCTCAGTGAAAGGCTCTTTCACTGGGGGTGCAATTAATAACCCCTTAGACTCTTTAGTAATCGGTAACGGGCCACAACCTCTGCGTGCAGGTGACCCTGACCTAGAAGGCCAACTACATAACTTCTACGAACGTGTGAAGCTACAGCTAGCCCCCAAGCCTAATTACAATAAAATAGGAGAGGTGAAACAGAAAGACAATGAAACTGCATCAGACTTTCTAGACCGCCTGCGCCCAGTCTTCAGGCAGCATTCAGGGTTAGACTATGCTGATGGCGATGCAACGCCATTCCAGCAGCAGTTAAAAAATGCATTTCTAAACGGCCTTCTCCCACCAATCAGAGCACATGTAGAGAAACATTGGGTCACAATGAACACTGGCAACCTGCAGGACGCTCTGTTGCACGCTGAACACGCCACAAAAGTGCACAAACAGAAAAATAACACTAACGTCTTCGCCATAGATTCAGAGACAGGTTTCCTTGCATTTACAGGAGGCTATCAGAGACAGAGAGGGAAGCAAGGTAACCGGCATAAAGGCCACAAAACACCAAACAGAGACAGTAGATATAATAGAGACAATGCCTGCTTCAACTGTGGAAGAGAAGGTCACTTTGCACGAAGATTGCAGGAGTAAGCCACAGAGAAAAAATGGTAGGAGACATAATGGCAGGCAAAAACAGTGGCGAATCTATGGAGCACAGTGATATGTAACTAGACAGCACACAAGACATTGAATATTGACGAGGGAGGAGAAGTTTTTAACATTAGAGCAATTGCTATTAGGGTCAGAACACAAGCCAATGCTGCTGATCCATGTGAACGGGTAGCAAATCAAAATGCTATGCGACACAGGAGCATGCAAAACAGTTTTGAGGTAGCCACCTAACAACTTACAATTTTCAAAGGACAAATTAGTTGTAAAATCAGCCACAGGCCACACCACTGTACAACAGCTAACTGCCCCTTTAGAACTAGTACATACAGAAAGTGGCCGCAGGTGCTTAATTAAATGCATATATGACCCGTCGTGTCCAGTAAATCTGCTATGTAGGGACGCTCTGACAAAAACTTAAGATAGGTGTGATACCGGAAGAGAATGGCATGACTGCCGAGTGTATGCTAAATGACAACGCACCAGAGCCAGATAATAGTAACACAGTACACAGTAGCCGCGTGTGTCTCTCTCAAGGCCACGGTGTTCCACATTACTACTGACTCTCGCGTTGCCAGAGCTAACAGCACTACACGATGTGGCCCGTCAAACATACACCCGCCACATCCACTTTCCAGAAACCAACCGAGTATCACAACACGTTGAGGTTTAAACAAACTCCAGGCCCAGATCCACCTTATGATCAGCAAGTGTGGAAGCTAGGACAACAGAGTTTGACCTTACAGCACCTGTATATCACAAAGTCGGGAAATGCAGTGTGCTCTGTAATTCAGTCAGCAGAAGTGAGAGCTTTGAACCGCATGGCTAAACCACATGTGTCTGTAGCGCATGACAATCACTCAGACTGGAAAGATTTAGGAAATGTGTTAGCCAGGGTTGAAGCAGACACTTATGAAAAAATGGCAGACACTCATGAAGGCCGGCTGCAAGGCCGTCGGACGGGTTGTCTCCGGTACACACTGGGTTGGCTGGTCGCAGTCAGACCTACAGTGCATCTAGCCGATGTTGCTGCAACACACGCCCAAACTAACTGAATGACACCAGGCAGCACTAGCTCAGTTGCCTAAAACTCTTTGGTCTACAGGCCCTGCTGATGTAGGACTTATAAAAAATGCAGATGAAGTAAGAGTAAAACCTCTCTCAAAACACAGACCACTGATATCTCAATACCCACTCACTACAGAGGCAAGACATGGCATCCGCCCAGTGATAGCGGACATGGAGAAGGCAGGAATTCTAATAAAAACAAAGACAGCCACTTGTAACACTCCTATCTTTCCTGTTAAAAAAGCTACCATGGGTACATACCGTCTAGTACATGACCTGAGAGCTATAAACGAGGTGACTGAACAGATTCCACCTGTGGTTGCGAATCCACACACTATTTTAAATCAGGTCACACCAAAAGAACAGTGGTTCTCAGTAATTGACCTCTCAAACGCTTTCTTCTCCGTACCACTACATCCAGACTCGCAGCCATTGTTTGGCTTCACTTTTGAGAGTCAGAGGTACACATACATTTGTTTGCCACAGGGTTTTCAGAATAGTCCAACTCACTATGCAGAGGCGCTGAAGAAGTCAATGTCTAACTGTAAAACTCCCACAGTTAGGTCAGTACTTGCTGTATGTAGATGACATTTTAATAACCGGTCATTCACAGCAGGCGTGTAAAGATAACACACTCGCTGTGTTACAGCACCTGGCTGAACAAGGTCACAAAGTCTCACAGCACAAGCTGCAGCTGTGGAGTGATAAGGTTATCTATCTTGGACACACACTCACAGGCCAGGGCAAAACACTGCTGGGAACCAGAAAGCTGGCAGTGCAAAACACACCCAAACCCAACAACAAAACAGCAGATGATGAGCTTTTTAGGCTTGTGTAATTTCTGTAGAGCTGGATCCCAGAGTATGCACTGACTGTTCAGCCATTGCAAGACATGATCTAGGGCAGAGACCTGCTTTAAGAGACACGATACGTGGACCGGTAGAGGCAGACACAAGCATTCACTAATTTAAAAAATGGCTTTACAAACAAACATAGTCCTGGCAACTGCCTGATAATGACAAGCCGTTCTCACTGTATGTTGATGGGGGGGCTGGCTACATGAAGGCAGTTCTGACACAGGCTTTCGGTGACAAACAGCGACCCCTAGCATTCTACTCATGTAAGTTAGATGCTGTAGCTTCTGGCCTGCCAACGTGCGTGCAAGCGTGCGCAGCAGCAGCAGAAGAAGCAGTGAAGAAGTCAGCAGACATTGTTTTAGGGCACAAACTAGTTGTCAAGGTTCCACATGCTGTCACATCTATACTGCTGCAAGCCAATCTCTCTTACCTAACTCATGCCAGACAGCTATCGTATGTAGGCATTTTACTATCACAGTCTCACATCACATTGGAAAGATGTGGCACACTGAATCCAGGGACTCTAGTGAGCACACCAGGTGATGGAGATCTGCACGCCTGCCACGCAGAATTAGACAAAGACACCAAGCCCCGCCCAGATATCTATACTGAACCACAAGCTGGTTTTAGTGATGTCTTTGTGGATGGATCAGCCTCTAAAGACCAGACAGGCCGAAATTGTGTAGGTTACGCAGTGACCACAGACAGTAGGATAATAGAAGCAAAACCACTTTCTTCTTCATATTCTGCACAGAGCGTGAACTGATAGCTGTGATACGCGCATGTGAGATGCACAAAAACAAAGCGAAATAAAACATTACATTACAGACAGCCAGTATGTTTTCTCTGCTGTGCATCATTTCGCAAAAATTTGGCAAACAGAGGAATGATTACATCAACCGGAAAACCGGTTCAGCATGCCAACCTGTTACAACACCTACTGACTGTAATACATTACCACAACAACTCGCATTATGTAAGTGTGCAGCGCACAAAAACTGATGGCTCTTTCATTCTAGAGGCAACAACTTTTGCTGACAGAGCAGCCAAAACAGGCAGCACAAATGCCAAACATTACAGTGATGGCAGTACACACACATCAGATTCCACTGGATGTGTTGAAAAATGAACAAAAAGCAGCAAGCACAGCTGAGCAGACAAAATGGCTAAAACACGGTTTGCAGTTCTGACAAACGATTTAATGATGTGCTATGGCAAGCCAGTGTTGCCAAACTCTCCACAAAACAAGCAAGCATTAGTAACACATGGCTCAACGCATTTGTCAACGGGGGAATGACTAGTATTGTCAACACACATTTCTACACTGTAAATTTTGAGACCTCAGCAAAACAATTTGTCAGAACGTGCATGACGTGTCAAAAATATAATGCTCAGGGAAACCTGAGACCAAAAAGAGGCTATTTTCCCACTCCACCTTATCCTTTTCACACAATTCATATGGATTTTATTGAGCTAAGCGAATGCCAAGGGTCGAAACACGCCCTAGTGGTTATAGATGTATTCTCAAAGTGGCCAGAAATCTACCCAGTGAAAAAGGCAGATGCAATTTCAGTAGCAAAATGTCTGTGCAACCACTTCATACCCACATATGGCATCCCAGCTTTGATACGGTCAGACAACGGCACTCATTTTGTAAATGATGTCATCACCAAGGTCTCTGAAGCACTCGGTTTCAGCATAAAACACCACTGTGCGTATCACCCACAAAGTGCTGGCCTTGTAGAGAGAACTAACGGCACTATAAAACAAAGGCTCAGGAAGTGCATGGCAGAAACAGGAAGGCCGTGGCCTGAATGTTTGGGTTTAGTGAAAATGTGGATGCGTTTAACGCAGGGCTCCCAGAAACTAACTCCATTTGAAATCATTCATGGGAGGCCATTCCCACTGCCCACTGCCCATCACCAGTGAACCAATAGACAAATCAATCAGAAGAAACCTACATTAGCAGAATGGATGTCTAAGTTGTTGGAAAACAAAGAGATCACTGTACATAATCAACAAAACCTGATGATGTCTCTCCAGTGGTCTTGCAGATTACAGCCCGTAAGGCCATGACTGGGTTCTGATCAAGGTGCTCCAAAGAAAAACTGGAGCTCACCAAGGTGGGAGGGACCATACCAATTTCTCTCACTACCACCTACCGCTTGCAAAATAGCGGAACGACCATCTTGGATCCCATCAGAGCCACTGCAGGGAGAGTAAGTGAAGCCATCTAAACTCAGTCGACACAGGCTCGCCAATTGTTTGTGATCCTGCTCGGTGGAGGGGATCAGCCTTTCTGGCCGAGAGTTCTACTCACAACAGGAGGGTGTGTTTTGTTGTCATGAGGTGTTGGCTGCTTATCACTGCAGTTGGCTTGACCTGGCCGGGCTCCTCATCTTTGTTTCACTGAGGGACAACAAGTTCACGTCCTATATGAAGGAAAGGCAGACACTATACGACAAAGGAAAGCACACCAAGTTTCCCCATGGATATGCCACTAATTTCTGGTGGCAGTTTATGAACACTACAGCTCGCTTGAATAATAAAACTGACTGCTATGTATGTGCCCATATGCCCCTATCCTCGCAGACGTCCCCTTCTGGTCATTGGCCAACAGCCATACCGGAAAAATCGCAGTTGGTGCCTTGTTGGGCCTGGCAACAATCCAGGCTACGGTACTCATTGGTCCAAGCCAACTACAGCATCCCAGCAAACGCCCAACCTGGAGGTCATCGTCACTCACGGATGTGAACTATTTCGGACCAGACCATACCTACTGACCTGGCCCAGGTCTCCAGACCCCACTGCCTGATGTGAATTATAACTTACCAAAACTGGACGCAGCGCAACTGCCAGTATGTGTGATGAACAATGGATCGCGGGCAGTGGGGGAGCTGCCTACTCACCTATGTAGATACATATACACTTTCTGCCCACCGAGGGATGAGAGGAAGTGTATGGCCTGTTCAATCAACGCAACCTGTGCCAGAAGCACGACGCTGATGAGCCTCAACTGTCGCTCCAACTACAGCTACCGGATGCCACTACAAACAAAGACTCAGTACCAGACAGGATGTGCACGGACAGCACCCAGCAGTAGAGGAACCAGAGTCTTGGCTGACTGGTACTTCCTATGTGGCAATAAGGCTTATCTGTCGCTCCCTGAGAGATGGGGGGGGTGGGGGGGTGTGTGCGCCCTGGTGCAATTATCAGATCACGTCTTCTTCATGCAAAGTATTGACCACCACCCCAGCAGCTGACGGAGACGTGGGGTGGACATCGCCTCCCCCAATCCTTTTGGAATCACAGTGGACACTGGAGTGCCGGGAGAGTTTCGCATCTGGGGAGGAGGAGTGAAATTCTTGCAGAGCTTGATCCCCGGCATTGGAGTAGCTGAGGTGCGGGACATGTGGAGATCAACCGATATGCTCTGCTACGACAATCAACTTGACCAAGACCCTGGGAACGGCCTTAGCAGAGAACAGAGGCCATCAGAACGATGGTACTGCAGAACAGACTGACTCTAGATCTGCTGACAGCATCACAAGGAGGAGTTTGCAAGCTGATCG